>NW_024104323.1:0-24144 GCF_003945595.2 Pipra filicauda | reverse complement strand
TTATCTGCTTTCATGGGGAAAATGCTCATTTCAACCAATACACAAAACAATTTGTGTAGCAGTGGCTCAGATATACAGAATATGTCTCAATTGGATTGTTACAATCACAGGACTGAAGGTCCAATTAAGTCCTGTTGCTGCTATTTTAAGCAACTTTATAATAGAATCCAATCATCAAATAATAACCAACTCCTGAGAACTTCTCAAAGCAACTACTCTGATTACAAGGCTGCTCCATAACCCCTCTCGTATTTTGATTAGGAACCAATTAAGATTAAGAGCTAGTTAAGACTGATTTACAGATTTATTATTTTAAGTTTACACTGACTTACTCTTTTTCCCACACCAGCCTTAGCATTTAAACAGTTTTCTTCCCTTTCCAATACTGAGAGATAAGCACACGTAGATATAATAGTCACCTTAGCCTGTTAACTGAAAAAAGCCATTTTTTCCTCCCTTTATGATGCAGGAAAGAGAACTGACCTCCCAGACCATCCTACCAGCCCTTCCTCACATCTGTCCCAAAATAAGCTTTTTTTTTTTTTTTTAAAGTATCCCTGACCAGAACTCTCCACATCTGCTTATTCCCTAGATATACAGCACTCAAGTTTTAAAATCACCATGGTATCAAGTGATATACTCAAGTCTTTCACATTTTTCCATTTCTAACTGATAAACCATACTTTTATATCTCATATGTACTTAATATATAATAATATATCTTTATAGATACTATGTGTTAACTGTATATTTGTTGTTACTACATGACCATGCACTCTGTACTGTCTCATTTAGGTATCTGTATTGCAAATCCTCCAGCTCATTCAGTCCTTCCAGAGAGACTTGAGTCCTCCCCTGTATTGACAATGTCCCCCAAATTGCCCCAGCAGATTCCATTAAGGCAGTCCTTTCATAAGTACATCAAGACCAAACCACCATTTTAAATTGTCTCTAGATTGGTTCTTGAAAACTTATCGGCAGCTTCTCTCCAGCCCACACGTCCTCACAGCACTAACTCATCATTACACCATTACACCACACTTGGCTCTAGGCAATCTCCAACACGTGCTCTACTGACCCTCACTTTGGTGGGATGAACTGTACTTGCAGTGCTGCTCCAGCCTGGACACTGCTTGCTCCATCAGCTCTCCAGCAACCCTCTCCTGTTGAGGATAATCCCCCCAACAACACTGGGCAAGTGGTTTTCAAATTAGAAGGTGGGGGTGGGCATACAAAATATATCCTTGCTGCAGATGGGGCAAGGGAAGGGATAAAAAGTATGCAAAGTCATCCTTTCCACTCCTGTACCAACAGCTGCCCACATTCCTGCCTCACACTCCCCAGGAGCACTCCCTTGCTCCCCGTCACCTTCCCCACCTGCTCCGGCTGGGCAGGACCTCGCCATCACCAAACTGCTGTAACCAACACAATGGCTTCTGGCAAGGACTGTAACAGGCACCAGCTGCACTACCCCAAATCCACCTAGACAGGGACACCAATAGTGGGGAGGGGGAAACTGGTTGTGTGACCCTGGGAATGAGTCATGGCTCAGGCAGCCCTGGCCTCTGAGCAAGGAGGGAGGCAGGTGCCAGAGCAGAAGGCAACAGCAGCAGCCCACTCCCATCCTGCACACTCGTGGTCTGTCCAGTCAGCACCAGTCCTGCACTTCCAGCAGCTGGGTGGGAACAGAGACCTTCTAGTCCTGGCACAGGAGGGAGGTACGTGGTCTGTTTACCCAGAGATTTCAGGCTCCTCTGCTGAAATTCCATAAACCCCAAGGATTTATTGTAGAAGCTCTGACGTCACTTTCACACAACAACAGACATCCCGGCAGTGAGAAATGAGACTGAAGCAGGAGAAGTTTGTGAGGGCCTGCTTCCCAAATTCCGGCAGTCACAGGTTTGTGTGCTACATTACAGCTGTTCCGACTGCTGACATCTCATCTCTTATGTACTTATATACCCATTACCATAGTAACCAAATTCCTCAGAACATATAATGCAATTTTTGTATCTAGTGTATTAGAACAAAATTATTAAGGTTACAAAGGCAAGCACTCCAAAATTAGAAAGTGTCAGAATTCAGACTGCCATCTCCCTTGCCAACCCATCTTCTCTTGCTGCCTCCCTCCCCATCTCCCAGGCTCCCAAGTCACCTCTCCTGCAAACCTCCAGTTCCAGTTCTCCATCAGCTATAGATCCTTCCTCTCCAACCCTTCCACAGTTCCAGTTTCACTGTACTTCTGTCCTGACATATTCCTATCTCTCCCCTCTCATCTGACTTTTATACCCCCTGTATTCACACCAGGCATTTTTCTCCTCCACACTGCCTGAGTGCTCTCCAGGAATGATTCACTGAACACAGGACAGATATTCTAGGAACTGGAAACAAGAGGAGCCTCTCTTGTAGGGAAAAGTTCTTCTGATTTCCCATAGTCCAGGGCTGGAGCATCTTCTGCTGCTCTCCAAGGATTCTGCACACACAGAAGGTAAACGACTACATCTCTTCTCCAAAACACTGCTTCAAAAAATTATCTGGCTCTTTTCTGGTTTTGGCAGTATTACTAATTGTCCTGAACATAAGGGATGAAAGAGGTAGGTCAGCATCTGTACCTAAAGCTAATACTTGGAACAACTCAGAAACAAGGCCCACAAAGCATGTTTAATGCTCAAGCTCCATCCTACCTGGGTTAACTCTTACTAGGAGTAGTTAAACATTTTTTTTCATGTACACCGACTTTTCAGCTCCCAAGCAAGAAATACAGCACTTTCTTCTGGCCTGAAGAGATGAGGGAAGAGCTTAAGTTGCTGGAAGGTACCTAGTAAGCATTACAGCACTTTAAGGCTGAAACAGCAATTTCAACTCAAGCAGGAACACATCCATCCTGAATTTGACAGAAAACTGTAATCAGAAATTGGTCTATTCCAACAGCACACATCCAAACACCTTTATATTTCATGAGTTCTTTGTGTGCTCACACACAAAGCCATTTAATCCAGCTGTTCTCAGCAATCATTCACAAAAGCAAATGAACGAAAAAGAAATAATCAGCAGCCATTTCCACTCCTACCCTTTGGCTGAGGGGGACAATAATTTGACTGCTTCAGTCGATAGACAAAACTATTTCCTGTGCCTTTAAAGAGAAGGTTATTTGAGAGAACGTGCTTTCACACTTGGGCTTTCTGAAAACAAGGTTGTCCTGCCTGTTTCAAGGGCCCTGGCCTCAGCTTTTGCATGAGGTGAGGCCGGGAGCTGCCAACAGGTGACTTTTCCAAGATTGATCTGATCTTCGGGAGGCGTAGTAAAGGAATAGCGTTGCAAAGAAAAAGCCAATTAAATTAATCTTATTTTTCTCCTTAAGCAATCACGCTGGCAGGGACTGAGCTCGAAGGCCTGTGTCTTGGCCCGCACCATGCTGGATGGCAGCGAGTCGCTGATCTGAAGGCAATCAGTGATTTGGTCAAAGCAAAACTAAAAGCACTCAAGTCATGCCATCTAATGAAGGATGGGAATGGGAGATGATTAAAGCTACTACTCAGAGCTATAACCACATGGCACAGCTGGAGCAGGACTGAGCTCTATGGTCTGAAGGGCTTCCTTAAGGTGGTCTGGAAGTATGTGACACAGGGGCCCGGCTCCATCAGGACATGAAGTAAAGCACCAGGGAATGAGGACAGGCACAAGAACAGTCCAAAAGAGCAGTGGCAGAAGGGAGTTGGCACGGGGACATCAGAAATTTTCAAAAATCAATCACCTGCTGGTTTGTTTTGGTGTTGGGTTTGTGCTCTTTGCTCTTTTTTCCAGAAGCAGGGCTTGGTATTCTCTCTCCATATTCATTTCAGCAAATGGAAGACTCACAAAAGAACATAACACTTTTTGTACGTGACACCTCCCAGAGACCCTCCCATTTCCCTGGAGAGTTTACCAAACATTTTTAGACAAAGCAGGACAAGTTGACTGCCTTAGTTTCAATACTGGAGTGGTAAACCTTTGCAGAAGAACAGCTAAGTCAGTGAGTAACAGAATCATGACCACCAACATCTTCTGCCTCAAGACTACCAGCCTGCACAGAGCTGGAGAACATGGGGGCTGAAGGCTGTTTCTGCTCCAGTGGCTGTTTAGAGGTAGATGTTATCAAATTCCTTTCACATCTGCTTAGATTTCAGGAGACAAGCATCTCCACATCACATACAGAAAAACCACCCTCACATCCTTTTGGCAGTCAGCCTTTTGAAGGGGAGCAGAGGAGGAGGAGCTCCTCGCCCCAAGAGGCTGCCTGTGAAGGGCACGAGCAGGGTGCAACAGCAGAATAATACAGGAAATTTTTGCACTACTGCAGTCTGCACTGCACCTACTCTAGGGATAAATAAAATTCCAATCTCCACAATCTCCACCGCTGTCAATCTGACACCTTTTGTGAATACTAAATTCACACATACAAAGAACTTTCTCCTTTGTAGGTTTTGAAACATCTCACACGCCGTTTCCTACTGGTAACGGAACAAGCAGCATAATTTCATACCTGGCAATTTGAAGCCTCTTTTTCAGCAGTTTGGAATAATGGATTATGCCTTTTGTTTGTCAGTAGGAACAGGCAAATAGAGAGGGAAAAAAAAACCCCAAATGCAAAGTTTCAAGCAACAGTTCCTGTACTAAAAGAAGATCTATTTGCTGCCTGCTCCTGTTGGCTAACAAACAAAGGGAACATCAGGTGTCCGTTTTAAAAATTCTAAGGATCTTGGATTTTTGAGCTGGGAAAGTAGGACGACCTCCTGATACCTTGGGCAGATACACCCCTAACAACCGACCAGCAAAAAGCAAGAACTGCTCACTCATCATGCATGCAGCTCACCCGAGCAGCCCAGCTGGACAGGGAGCTACTGAGAGCTCAACAAGCCATGCCAGAAAACACTATTTACTTTTTGGACACAAGTTATAAAGAGCAACCAAGACGTAATTAAGGTTCCTGAACACAACAGGACAAAGAATATCAGCTCCAGTGTTGGTCAACTCCAAGAAGTTTTTAGTACATCCGGACAGCTTCTCGGAGACCACCAGCTCAACCTCTCACTACCAATCCTCAGTTTAGAGCTTCCAAATGCCTCTCTGCAGATTATTTTGCAAAGTCATTCTGAATGAGGGAATATCTAAAGCTCTGGCCTGAAAAAGAATAAACCTGCCCATGTTTACATGAACCATATTGCTCAGTATAGCCAACGAGCTGCATGAGAGCCAGTTGCTGCCAAGCCACAAAAGGGCTCCCAGAAAGAAGAACTCCAATACATTCCTATATTAATAATAATTTCAAAGGCTTGAATAAAAATCAGTCTGGTTATATCAGCACAGCAGTTGGTTTTGGCTACTCCCCTGACCCTGGCCATGGCCCAAAGGTAATCTTGGTGGAAGGCTGCTGCTGGTACTGCCATGACATATACACAAACACCTGAAGTGTATGGGACAGTTCTCTGGTAGAAACCAATACAAGCATGGCAAGAAGACACTGTGCAGTGCTCATTTAAATATTTCCAAAACAATCAAAAACTGAGAAAGATTACATTAAAAGATAAAAAAACCCTTGGATATTTATAAAACACCCTGTATTTGCTTCTGGCACACAACACACATCCCATTCTCCAGCCAGGCAGGAAAGAGTTATTTTTGAGAACTTGATAGTAAGAACTGAAAAGAAATAACTGTGCTTCTCTCACTCTCTTTTTTTCTATTAAGCTAATTCCTGTTGTATAAAGTCAGCTTGAAAGCTCCTTTCAAAGAAAGGGGGGAGGGAGGAGAGGAAGAATCAGATCTGCTTGTTTTCTGCATTTGACATTCAGGTCTCGTCGCCCTGTTTTGTTTTCCTGGAGGACGCGGCGGCGCAGACCTCGCAGAATGATGACATCACACCCACAAAAAAACCAAAACCCAAACAGGAGGGAAGCAGCTCTCCCTCCAACGAGAGCTCAGAACAGCACCTCTGCTTCTGGCTGGTACCTTCTGGGCAACTCAAAACTCAATGTGTCCAGGGGGGGATGGAATATTCCCTTCAGACCCTGACCCATGGCAGCAGCACATCCAAATGGGGAATGCAACAGTCTTGCTGCTTTCCAGGCCAGGCAGAATTAAGTTCAAAGGTGTTTAGTTACTGTTCCCCTTTAGAAATACCTTGAACGCTACACTGTTTTATGCTTGTTTATGCCTGTTTTATTGTTGGTTTGGAGTCATACAGGCAAGAGGCTTTTACCACCATGAAACAAAGCAAAGTACAGCATGTTTAATCACCGTAAATTGGAAACTGCTCTTACTGAAAGGTTCTACAAACTTATTTCTTCCATATGAGGTAAATGTTCTGAGCAGCATCTTTGTTGCAGAGCAAGAAGCTGTACTACACGGGGGACAGAGGAGCTGCTAGGTGTGTATGCATGCAGAGTGCAGCACCTGTAGAGGGAAGAGACACACCTCTTGCAGGGAAGAGTGTTCATACCTCGTCTGTATTTATTAAAACTCAGGAGAGGCCCGTGCTACAACATGTGCACTGACTACATCACAAGGAGATTTACCCTTCATGTAACACCTGAACTCAACACACTGACATGACTGGCAAGCTCACAAATCTTTGGCAAGACACCAAACTAGATGGTACACAAACAGTTTCCTTGCTCCTAACAATTTATGAGTTAATTTTACACAGCAACAACAAAAACCAAGAAAGAAACAAAAAGGGAATTACAGAAATGTAAGATATTAAACATCCAGTGGTCACATGGTTCCAGTGATAGCTATTGAACAGCACAGTGGTGACAAAACATTTGATAGCCTTTTGCTGTGATTTCTCAGTAGTTAAATATGAAATTAAGCAGACTGCCACCTCCACCTTATTCACAAGCTCAGTTCAGACAAAATACTAATAATTTCTCAAAGTAGCAAAACAAACTTAGCCTTGTTATTAACTTAGGGACAATGTTCCAACAGGAACATCAACTAACTAGGTATCATTCTCAAATTTAGTCCAGAAAAAGTATTTTTAAAATATGCCATCCCAGAGAATCTCCCACTCCTCCCCAGAACTTACAAGTCCGTTATTACCATTCATTAGATATGAGAAAAAGGTTTCTTCCCCCAGAGGGTGTTTGGGTACTGAACAGGCTCCCCAGGGAAGTGGCCACAGCCCCAAGCCTGACAAGAGTTCAAGAAGGGTTTGGACAACACTCTCAGGTACGTGGTGGGATTCTTGGGGCTGTCCTGTGCAGGGCCAGGAGCTGGACTTTGAGAATCCTTAAAGGGGCCTCTCCAACTCAGAATATTCTGTGATTCTATGATCATGTACCTTGAGAAATTCCAGCACAACAAATGGTTGATTTCAGAACAACAAATGGTTGATTTCAGATCAAATGCAATCACAGATTTCTGTGACGCAGCTGACATTTTCCATGGAGTTTGACTTTAAACAGTTAAACAATAAGACAGTGGAACGCACTATCTAAAGATCTCAATCTCCTGCCCCAGTGATTAAAAAGAAGGAAAATGAGACAAGCAACTGCTATTAAGGAAGCATCAAAGGCAGGTGGTAAGTTCAATACAAGAAGGAATTCTACTTGTAAGTCTGAAGTTCAAGATCTGTTGTCTCGGATGGGCCCAACGGAGCGTGCCGAGTCCTGCTGGGTTGACTCCGGAGACCAGTCAGGACAGTCGGACAGTGACCATCTCTGTAATTTTCTCTTTACATATTTACAGAATGTATTTTAGTGGTGAGACCGTATGTGTCATGTCCTTAGAAATGCTAATCACAGGCATGAAATCACATACAGAAAACCCCTAAATCAGCAGGTGCTCGGTGCCTCCAAACCAGAAAATAAGCAGACAAGTAGAATCACAACTCACACCATCCTCTCCTTCCACTCATGCTGCTCCATATCATCCCTGTTTCCCCAACACCTATGTAAATAGGGAGGTAGATTTTGCAACAGGCATGATAAACAGGTAGGAACTACCTCAAACCAGCACAGGTAACATTAGTTCCGAAGCTGAAAGCAATTCTTGGAGAAAACTTGCTAAATTTCATACTCTGTGGCTGTGGCAACATCAAACAGAAATCCCTCAGAAAAACAAAATATTGAGCACTTTCACACAGGTACTCAGATTACAAGGCTTTTATGTTTTTTTGGGTTCTTATAGTTTAAAAGAATGACTGAAGCAACAGAATTCTTAGTTTTATCATTTCCAAGTAAGCCCCAGCTATTTTACCACATAGGTATGCTTGAAATGAATACCCACACTGGAAACCTCTCTGCAGAGACAGTTATAGCAGAATCTAGAACAGATGAGAGTTACTTGTGATGAGTTGAGTAATGGCTCATCATGGAGCTCACAGATTCCCAGAAGGCACAGGGGCTTGAAGGTCTTCCTCCTTCCCAGGGTATCAGGTGAGAACACTCTCAGCTTTTTACAGCATTACACAATAATTAGGCCCTGAAGAAGATGTGAGATTCAGCTGTAGTAGGCACTGCATAAACAGGATGAAAAGATACCCTCTGCCTCCACAGATCTCCATAAAAATATCCAGACAATACCCAAGTATTGCAATTTTATATGCACAGGCATATTTTTCACTTAGATGGGCAGTTCCCAGTTATCCTTGTGCGTGACCAACTCCCGAAATGAAACAACTTAGTTTGTTATTTATCAAGTTCAGGGACTGATTTACAATGCATTAAAAGCCCTTTTCAGATTTATATAAAGATAAAAATCAGCAAAAAGTCACAGAAAACACATAAAACCACAGAATATTACAGAATTCAAGCTTTAGCCAGCTCATTCATGACCAGCATTAAATTGCCATTATGATAAGAAAACTCTACATAGTATGATAAAACAAGAAAACCCATCCCCTGCATTATCAGTAGGTCAGGCAGACTTTCAGAAGGAGATCTGAGACAGTGGTGCTGCTGAACTTTGAGGTCTGTGCTGCTCCACCACCCTACAGGCAGTGCAGCATCTCCTCCACTTCTGCTTCTCCCTTACAACCTGCAGTCCTGAAGTTAACTGGGGACCAAGAAGACAAATTCTTCTACCCCACCACCAGCTACACTGGGCAAATTGCTCACTTCTCCACCTGTACTTCAGTATCCCCACTTTATAAATGTGAAAAAAAATACACATTTATCACCCATTTAAAATACCTTGAGATTTATGGATGAAATTCAGAACAGGGAATTACTATTATTATCCTGCCAATTCAGAGAAAAGTACAAAACCATCACGTATGTAAGATAATCTTTCTTTGTTATAGCTTAGATTTTTATTTGTGTATTAATATTTCATTTCTCATCACATTAATATTAATTACAGTTATTTCTATTTAAACATAAAATATTCGTAATACCTACAAAAAACATTGATTATACCAATTTATAGTCACTACAGTAATTAATTTTCAATACCAGAGTGCAATGGGAAGACTATTCAAATGAGGATGACACACCCTGGTGCTGGACCAGCCACTGCAGAGATTCCAGAGCCCCATGTGACAGCCCACCTGCACAGTGGCCCACAATCACCAATTCCTGCAGCATGGGAAAACGAGAGACTTAAAATAATGTCTGAATTAATACTTTCAAGAGATAGAGGATATTTAAGAAAAAGAACCTATCACTGAAATATTTTGGAAAATTCAGGGGTTTTTCCAAAATATTTTTTAAAATTGTGCATCAAAAATTCCATGTAAATTTTTTTCAACAGATTAGCAAATAATCTTTAAATGTTCTTTATGTTTTTGGGACTAATTATGAGCTACTGAAGATAAAACATGTTCTTTATACGTAAACTATTTTCACGTTAGTCTAGTATTCAAAGCACTCTGCTTGTTATTGTCAAATCAGGAATGAATCTTTTGCCCAGTCTTGTTTTTGCAAATAAATTTACATCAGCAGTATTGCAATGAAATCAAAGGTAATGGCGAAGGTGAGGACTTCCTTCTGCCACAACACTTTGGATAAAAAAGCATATATACGGACCTCTTCTTTAGTACAGGTTATTTTAGTGTTTGGGTCCCTGCACTTTGTCCTCCCAGTCAGCAAGAGGGAAATTTTGAAGACTCTGGTCAGTTCAGGACTGCTGAGTAGGTTGATCTGGTGAGAATGTGGTCAACTTCTGAGCTAGCAGCTCACAGCAACATCTTCTGAGAGTGGGGGAAGGAAATATCTCCAGTGATTGTCATGCAAACATCTAAACCCAGCCTTATTAAGCCCTCTTCTCCCACCTCCATGGGCACTCCAGCTTCTACAGCTCTGGCCATCTGAGGTGGCTTTTGGAATGGAGATGTTATAGGATTCCTTTGCCCATGTATTGTGTCAAATGAAGGGAAAAATAATCTTCCATCATTCACAAAGGACAGATGATCAGCATTCAGATGGGTTCGCCTGCATTCTTGCTGCAAAACGGGCAGGTCCCAGCAAGAATTAACAGGAGGTTCCACCACACACCTCCAGCCAGAGACTAACCTAGTTTTGAATACTTCAAAGCATGGGTTAGAGGGGGGTTTGCGTGGAAAGGGAAGAAGGAAAATTAAGCCAAAAGCACAGGTAAGAGTTCGAGGTTTGCCTATATGGCAATTAACCTATAATAAAAATGGAGCTTGGCATTCTTAGCAAGGCATTGCTTCTGAAACGTATCATTATTTCCTTCCCAACTTTGATATGCACTTCTAGGAGCCAGCAGGAATTTTTGTCAAGGCCTAGGTTACCCTCTTTTTTAACAAAGTTGTAAACCTTCATAAGAACCCCAATCTGTGAGCCTGGCTGCATACTGGGATGTACCCAGCAAGCATAAAGTGGGGTTTGTACCAGCTCAGCTGATGCCCAGGAAAATCATATCACTGCATCACAGTCTTTATGGGTGGTGAAGCCACATTACTTCAGTTAGTCCAGTACATAATTCTCAAGACAAGACTTTAATATGCACCGAGTAATAAAAAAACCCCCAAGGAAACGTGGGAGGGCGGTGGATTTAGAGGCAGAAGATCACGTGCTGTGCACAGACCCCATGTTCTATTTGACCCTGAAGACGTAGGCAGCTTACCTAGGGGTACAGGGCCAAATCACAGCAAAACAGATTCCAAACCCAGGGTTTAACTAGTTTGCTATCTAGGCCAGGAAACAGTTCTGGAACACATTTAACACAGTTGAATCGCATCAAATCACGGCTGGCCCAGAACTGATTTTAACAACTGTCAACTGCTCCTTGGACCAGGCAAAGCCAAAAAGAAGATCACAGTATACAGTTTATGAAAAGCACAGAGACAACCCAAACATCCAGAGCAGCAGCAGCAGCAAAGCAAGGCACATTCAAATCCCATGATCTTTATTCAGATTGGGTTACAAGGAAGTGGGAACTGGGAGGAGTTAATGTTAGTGACAACTGCAAGTGAGAACTGAAGGAGAAACATGTTGCACCGCCACTGCTACACAGCTTGATAAATCCTCATAACTGATGGAGAAAGTTACTGCACTACTTACTCGATACCCGTGGCCTATTTGAGAAATAGCACTAGCAAAAATAACCTCTCATCTCGGCTGGGGAGGGAGGGACAGTCACCAATTAAAAGGGGACTCTGGTAGGAAATGAGAATTGCATATTAAGAAGGGGGAGGGAAGCAAAAATAACAAACATGTGCAACAGCACATGAGATTCTTTCCAAGAAATCTCAGTACAACATTTCTCTGGGCATGGGCTCATGGGTCTGTTATTGGCCTTGAGCAGTGGTACGTCAGGGAAGAGGAAGGATTGCTGGATGCTTGGAAAACAGACTGAACACATGGATGGGGAATAAGCCAAAAACTGTTATAAGAAATGTTCCCTACCCTTTCAACATAATTGCACTTGCATATTCCACTTTCCCATGCTCCTGGATCCCAAAGCTTTCCACAGGTTAGAAATCAGCCAGACTAGAGCAAACTGAAGCTGAACCAGCAATGCAAAGGCAAGGACTGATCATAAAGGACTGAACCCCTCAAAATGTGTGTCTAGTGATGCTCAGTCAATGGCAGCAGGCTAAAGAAAAAGAGGTTTTAAAGTTCAGATGAACTAAGTGAAAGGCTGAAAGCAGCTTTATTCACATTTAAAGAATTCAGGTATAATAGACATTGGCTATAAGCAAAAATCTCCAAGATTAACGTTAAACATCAAAATTTCCTTTTCAGATATGGATCGACACAAGTGACACACAGCAAAAGCTTCCATTAAAACTCACAGGCACTGCTCCCCCACATTCTGATAGGAGACTGCCCTGTAAACATGCTGCACTCAATGAGCGTAGGAGAAAACTGTTTTTATAAAATTACACCTCACTCTAAAGAAAATATTTGCATGGCTGTAGCCAGGAGTGTAATAAGGGTCAGTGGAAGATCACAGGCACAGAAAAATGCAGAGCCTGCCAGCTTTAGAGTTCCATGATTCTCACTTCTTTCCTCAAGATACAACTTTTCCCCCAAACAAAATATTTCTAGCCTTTTCTATTCTAAGGACAATATTCAATATGTAAATCTCATGCTGTCACCCCATCCTGACCCCTAGAGAAAAATCAAAACTGTTTCTAGCCAAGCAATACAACAGGCAAAACTACAAGCTACTGTCCACTTGTATTAAGAAGCCATCATCACTTTAACTCATGTTGGACTGTCCTCACCAAACCCTAAGAAAAGGAAAACCTCATCTCAAAGCTACAGTGTAGGTGCAGATCTGGGCTCAGCAAGCTCTGATTAAACTGGAGAAACTTCTCTGTTTAGGCAAAACTCATTGCTGCTTTGGCAATTTCATGCTATGTTTACAGTGGCTACCTTGCCTTTTCTTCTGGCAAAGTAACCAAGATATAGCAGGATGTTAAAAAAAAAAAAAAAATCAACAAATTAATAATAAAAGAAATATAGAGTAACAGTGTACTGATTTCTGACCAGGTATTAAAAGTTCCCAACGGCTTCCCTTTGGTAATTTAAAAAAAAATACTGTAATTCCAGTGATCACCAAATATTTGTTTAAAAACAGCCTTAAGAAGCCAGGTTTGGAGCCCCCATTGTGCTGGCTAATGTCCATTGTGTTTCTAAGGGCCTGCAGAAAGTATTCCCTCCTCCATGTTCTGTACTGTAAATGAGCACTTAGACAAGGAGAGCATACAGTGTGTAAAAGCCAACTCTGCTTTTAAACAGCTCTCCATCCTTTCCTCCTGTTTTGTGCGCACTTCTTTCCCTCAGACACTTTGCACTTCACCTCTGATTTCATGTTTTCATATTTTAAGTTCTTTTTTCACAGGAAGGACTCTCCCTCTGGAACTTCACAGGAGGGGATTAGTAGTTTTCTGACCCTTTATCCATTGGATTTTTTTCAGTCTCTTCTCCATGGAGAAATCAATGTATTTTCAGCAACTCCTCAGCATGTTAAAGGACAATAAAAACAAAGAATCCTGAAACCTAACCACTACAAATATAGTAAAAAGTGCCACCAACCTGTCTCCCAGTCTCATCGCTGGCTGTGGTGGCACAGCCCAGTCCCTGGGGCTGTCTCCAGCCTCACCTAACTGCACTGAGCCATTTCACATCACCAAGTTGACACAAAACTCTCTGTATTTTCACTTAGCTTAGCTTTCTGCTGGTGCAGGATCAAAGACCAGAGCCAATGGAATGACATGCAAGGAGAAGCAGGTGGAGGACAGCATCACACACCTCAATAAACTTCTAGAGTAAGAGGAACTTGCCAGAGCACCAGACTGCACAGACCAGGATTTCGTCCTGCACCATGTCCGTCAAGAATGATGGAGAATGTAAGAAGAGTAAGACACATTCTAGAGCTATAAAAGAAAGGGCAGACATTGGTCTCAGAAGGTATTAAATCATCCCTCTCTGTGGTGTTGTAGGCAAGCTTCTCCCAAACACAGTTAACCAAGGGAGGACGTGTGTCATCCATAACTGAAACCCTGCTGTCAGACCCAGGAGACTTTCCAATTCAGTCATGATTCTAGCCCAGGGTTGAAGTTCAGCTCTTCCCTTTGTCCAGGTTCACAAAAGGAAATAAAACTGAAATCCTTCACACTACACAGCATACTTGGACAGGAAAAATGTAATGGCCTTGCAGAAGCAGTCATTCAGAAGAGCCTGGGTCACTCCTGATAACACCAAAGGCTTTTATAGTTTCTAGTGTGTGCTTCAATGTAACAGTATGTTGTTTACATGATTTTAATATGAATAGGAACAAAACAGAAAATGCTTCTAAGATAGGATCTTGGTGATTATGCAAGTGTTCCCCAAAATACACTAAGAATGGAATAAGACAAGTGGTATTTACCATAGCTTCCTCACCACTTCTGGATCACAGAGAGAACCAAATCAACCCTAAATATTTTCTTATTTCAAAAAACATCTATAGCATCAAATAACTTCTATGAGGCATATTTTGTAAACAATCTTAGTCTCTACTAAGTTAGATCAAAAGTATATCCTTGCAGAAGCAACAGACATGAGAAGTAACAGCAGTTGTACATCCAGTCTGTCTTTGCTAGAAAGAGAATTACACCTGAAAAAGAAGTACCTGGAAACCATCTAATGTTCCTGTTGAGCATGCAAGGGTTGTGTCAAAGTGGAACTCACTGCTGCAGAGTCAGCTACCTACAACATCTTTAAAACAAATCTCTGAATTTGCTGCCATATCTATTGTTCTCTACAAAACATCCTCGTTACAGGAAATCCACTACTAGGATACATCTGAAGATGTAATTATTACTGTGATATTTGCTTCTCCTCCAATGTATCTCACCAAGCATAAAACCTGAGGCTGTCTTACAACTCATTAAAAATATGTTATTCTGGTGACAAAACCTGATGAATATAGACAGAGATGAAAAGCACACAAATGGAAATGTTATTTAGCTGGAAGTAAACATTTAAAGTTTTCCAGCTTAGGTTATACCAGAATTTAACAGCAGGACACAGATAAATTTTTCAAATAGTCTAACTTGAGGCCTAAGCCAACTTATCTGTACATAATTTTAATGCCAACATCTGGTCCTGTACAGGCAACACTTAATTCAGTCTAGTTAAAAAGAAAAATAATATCAAACTATCCAAGGAGTTTTTACTTCAGGCAGTTGTGTTTCAACTGGATTAAACTTAAAATTAAGCTGTTCTACCAGAATCACTTTCTCTTCAGTGAGGTATTCTTAACAGAGGAGAAAAACATTCTCTCAAGTTCAAAGGACAAATTAAGGTTCAAGTTTATCAATGTATTTCAGTCTATGGGTAAAAGGAAGAGGAGTCCTAAAAATGGCAAACATACCAGTCAGAACTAGGCCAATGTTGTGGAGAATCTAATATGAAGGCTCAAACCAATCGTTGATTAGGTTTGCCCTTGGACATAAGTAGCAAAAACTATGACATGCTCACTATGAGCAGGCACAAAGGCAAGGAAAATGTAGGCCCAAAGTAGGGGCAAGAAAAATGTACCTAAAATTATATTTATTGCTACAGAATTTGTTATTTTCTAATCCTGAAATAGGAAAACAAACCTTCACTAGTGTCAAAATGTATGATATTTTCACTGTTTTCACCATTATGGGCTATCTGCTAAAGCTATTTTTCAGACACTGAAGACCTGAGTTATATTGTTCAATAATATATATGTATATTGTGTGTGCGTGTCAGGGGTGGTATTTTGGGAACATTTCATCCGAAGCACTTCAAGCTGATAACCTTTATCCAAATACATAAAACAAGAGCCATGTCAAATGCACTATAAATAGCATTAATAGTAAGGAATCAATAGCATCCGAACCTTTAGGTAACATCTTATTAATCCGCCCTTGGCATGCATGGGCACACTGCTGTAAGGGCTCTCAAAATGCAACAGTCAAAGGTGAAGGATACAATTTGTTCAACTAGTTAATGCAACTGCTATTTAACCAACACAGCCACTAAAATGCCACCTAACGAAATACTCCCTACCATGATAAGCAGCAGAGACAAGCGTGATAAACACAAAACGTTTTTCTAACAAAATAAATTAAAAGTCCTCAGTGCTGATACCGTTGTCTTATTTTTCTTCTTGAAGATATGCACGGATCTACAGTTGACAACAACCATTTTAATCCCTGATTCTTCTGCACCCCCCACCCCATTTCTTGTACCGCGCCCAACACAATGGTACAACTGCATCTCCCAGGTATCGCCTCGATATTTATTTCTGCTTTCACAGTGACAAAGGTGAACTCTGATGCTCCGAAGATGCTTGCAGCAAAGCAGGGTGAAAGATATTTCTAAAGACATACCCACACGCGGGTTACAGAAATCCAGCCTCCATGAGATGTTTTAATCTGACAAATTAAAATGGTTGGGAAACGCTATTTGGGTAACGGAATCGGCCGCCACATGCATTGCTGATGGGGGGAGCAATAAAAGGTCTTTAAAATAGGTCACTTTGAGCCAAATCCCACACCAGCACCGAACAAAATGGTATATACACTGAAAACTCACCGCTTGGGGAGGAGCGAGGGGCAGGGAGGAAAAAAAATAAAAAGGGGGGGGAAAAATAAAGGGCAAGAATCAGGAATCCACGCGGGTCTCCCAGGGACCCCCAAGCCCCCCGGGGGTTCCGAGCTCTGCCGGTGAAGCCCCCTGTGATGGAGGGGGGGGTGTGGGGGCCGCAGACAAAAAGGGCCGCGGCTCCGGGCACGCCTGGCCCCGGCCCCAGCCCTGGGCCTCCGGCGGCCCTGACAGCGGGGAACACCCCTCCGCCCGCGGCCGCCCCTCCGCGGGAAGCGCCATTTCGCCGCCCGCTCCCCCGCCGGTGCTCGGCGGCGGCCGCGGCCCCGACCCTGCGGCAGTGCCGCAGAGCGCGGCGGGGGAGGCGCCGGCCCCACCGGGCCGCCCCCCCCAACCACCATCAACCTCCTCCCTCACCCTCCCCGGGGCCGCCCCGGCCGAGCCGCCCGCCTTACCCTCCGCCGCAGCCGGGCTGGGAGCGCCGGTCGGCCCCCCGCGGAGGAGGAGGAGGACGAGGAGGAGGAGGAGAAGAAGGAGGAGGAGCGGGGCAAGGGGCGGCGGCCCCGCGGGGGGAGGCGCCCCCGGAGGGGCGTCGGGCCCGGCCCCCGCGGGTGCCCGGGCGCGGCGGGCACAAAGGCGGCGGGGCACGGCACCTAAGATGGCAGGGCGGGCGCGGCGGAGCGCTCAGCCACCGCCACCACCGCCGCCGCCACCGCCTGGGCCCCGCTCGCCGAGCTGCGGCCAGGCCGCGCCGCGGAGGCGCGGCGTGCGGGAGGGCGGGCGGCTCCAGCCGTGCCGCCGCGGCGGAGCGGGTCCGTGTGCCGGGCCGCGATCGCTGCCGCCGCCCCGCCGCCGCCGCCTCCCCTCAGCGCCGCCCGGGCTCCGGCTGCGCCGCCGCCGCCGCTCCGCGCTGCCCGCAGCCAGCGGCCCCCGCCCGCCCCTCTCGCGAGACTTCGCCGCCCTCTCCCCCCCCCACCAGCACCGCCGCGGCCGGCGGGAGGGGCGGGGGGCGGCGGGGGGGGGGCAGGGGCGGGGCCGGGCGGCGGAGGGGCAGTTGTGGCGCGGGGGCGGGAGGAGCTGTTGGGGTTGGTGTGAGGGGTCACTGAGAAGGGGGCAGCCGGCTGTGAGGGGCTCTGTGGGGAGGGGGGGGTGCTGTCAGGGGCTTTCGGTGTGAGGGGATCGTGAGGGGGGGTGTTCTTGTGAGGGGTCCTTGATGTAAGAGGTCGTTGGTGTGAGGGGTCTGTGAGGAGGGGGACAGCCGGCTGCGAGAGGTTGTGTGGGGAGGGGGCGTCGGTGTCAGGGGCTGTTGGTGTGAGAGGACTCCGACGGGGGGTGTTGGTGTGAGGGCTCTGTGAGGAGGGGCAGCCGGCGCAGGGGGTTGTGTGAGGAGGGGTTTTGGCGTGAGGGGGCAGGTTGGGCAGTGTGAGGGGTAATTAGGGTGAGGAGTCACTGAGGGGCGGGAGGGAGCCGGCACCTGGGGGTGATGAGGGGAGTTTTGGGGAGAGGGTTGTGGGGACCCTGAGGGGGGAGAGGGACCTGATGGTGGTGGGCTGCTGCTGAGGCCGTAGGAGCTCAGCAGGGTTGTGGGGGGACAGCAGGCATGAGGGGGAATGGGGAAACTTAGCAAAGGCGTGGGGCAGCTTGGCTGGGGGCTCTGGGAGGGAGCAGAGGGAAGGGAGGCTCAGCGATGGGGCTGATGGGGCCTGGACATTGGTGGGGAGATGAAGTATGAGGGCAGTGAAGAGGCCTGGGGCACGTGGGAGCTTTAGAGGGGCAGGTGTGGGAGAGTAGGGTGGTTTGGGGGCAGGTTGGCTGGGGTAAGGCTGAGTGGAGCCGCCTCTCCAGTCAGGAGCAGCTCAGCTACCGGCAGTGACGATCCCAGGGGGTGGTAGGTGCTAACTCTGGTGCAACTGCCCTCACCAAATGGGTACATTTCAGCCTGCCCTTGGCCAAACTGTGTCTGGTTTATGATCACAAAAGGAAAAAAAAAAAAAATCTCATGGACTGAGCACATGGCCTCCCAAGCTGTAGTCTTGGCTCTCAGTCTTGGTGTTGAACTTGGTAGGTTGTTGAGCCTTTGTGTGCTTTGGTATCTCCATCTATGAAGCAGAGATAACAGTTGGCTTCATGCAGGGATTAATTATCGCATCTTGTAGTCACGTATTTGTTTATTTGTTTTTACTATAGATTACAGCTGGAGGAATTCTAAACAGTCCACTTCTCCTTGTCTTGGTGTTTGAGCGCATTGTGCTCCTGTCTGAACAGAGGAAATCACTGAGGTCAGTCTCCCTTGTGTTTACAGTTGCTTTCCCTTTCAGAAGTATGGGGGCAAGGAATCATCAAAATAACAATTCGTACTGACATCCTGATAATAAATGAATAGAAACAGTTACATAAGACACAAACTTTGTCAAAGGTGTGTTTGTAGGGATGGCTTCTACTTTTGAATTCAGGCTTAAACTGAAGGGACAGTGCACTCGGTTATAAAGTACCCTGCAAATATTCAGTTTTGAAGTGTCCCCAGTATGAAATAATCCAATTAATCTAGTATTACTGATCCTGCTGAAATAAAACAAGCGAAACAAACTTCCTTCCTATTTTCCCATAATCTAATAGGTATTTTGTATCATAAGGCTTTGTATCCAGCAGGCCTTTGAGGGTGATGCTGGATACTATGTATGTAAACTTGGCATTTACCTTTAGACAAGCAGAGCTACTGGGGACTATTCAACCTGGGATGGGGGAAAGTTGAGACCAGAGATTGGCTGAAACAACTGTGGACCACACCTAGAGTTTTGTGAACTTGGCACATAGTGGTCTGACACTTTGCCTTTTCAAATCCCAATAGGAAAAGTAAGACAGATGTGGATCACTTCAAACACATGTAGTTTAGGTATGGGGAGAAGCAAACTAAAGGTTTATCTGATTATCTCAACCTCGAAGTTGGCAGCTATGACAGGAAACTTGGATTCATTCATCTGCCAAAGATATTTGTAGTGTATCATTTGACAAGTTAAAAGGCATTTTTGTAATGACAGAAAAATAAAACCATTCACTTTCTGAAAATACGGTTTCTGTCTTCTAAAATAAAATGGGTTTGGAGACATGCTTCTGGGGAAATTAGGGACATGCTTGAAAGGTAAATATTTGTATTTTCAAATGTTAGAACAATGGTGTTTAAGGCAAAACCGCTCAGCGTGGCCTGTCAGTACAAATTTGATTTTGTACTTGTTTTGTCAAATTAGTGGGTATCATTTGCTTTTGGAGGTGGGAGAACAAAATGGAGCAGTGAGGGAGTGATCTGCCCACGGGGTCATAAGGTAGAATTGAAAATTGGATTCTTCTGAATCTTGATCTTGTACTTCTTCCTGCAGACAAATTACCTTTAAAGCTCATGAATTATGAGAGTTAGCAAGGTCTGTGGAGCTAACTCGGCAAATGCCAGCAGAGAGTCTGGGCCTCAGCTCTTTGTGCTACACACATAAAAAGATAATGAGAGCACTAGGTAAAAATCCTTAGAGTCTAACAGTGGCTGCAGAAAAATGTGAATAATGCTTTTGCATTAACAGTCAAGTATTTTACTTAAAATACTAGATCTGTATTTGGTATGAATTCAGTGACTGCTTCAGAAACATACAGCATCGTCTGTAACAGACAGTTTAGAAAAAGTCCACTGAAATTGTGAAGGAACAGCCAGTGTGAAAACTACCTTGATTGTTGTCAGCTAAACTAAACAGCACATTTAGCTTTCCTAGTCTTGTGCATGAGGCATGTTCTTGCTGCCTTCTCAGATGACCATAGCAGGCACCTAGAAAGTTAGTTTAGCTTCATTTGCTAATTTCCTGGTGCAAATTTAGTCCATTTAAAGAACTTTATTACATAAAAGAGTATGTCTGTATCTGGGATTTGCACCAGTCTATCTATCAGTTAGCCATACTCAAAGTTAATTCCATCTGGAGGACGTGCCAGAACATCAATAAATAAATATTACAAATTGCCTAGCGGTTCAGCTGACAGGCAGAACTGGTTTCAACACATTGTTCCCAATGTGCTGCTGCAGAGCTGGTCCTGGGGTAGACCTGTAGGACATTCCAGCACGGACAGGACCTTTAAGAGCATGCATCAGCACTCCATAATATTGTAGGAGAGGAAGTAGAGAACAATACTGTGTCCAAAGGAAACTGTGGCAAGAATTTATTCAAGGCACGTTGTAATTACTCGAGCTGGGAGTTCGGCCAGGACGTTGGGGTTAACACCCCTACTCCTTTAGAGGTGTCATAGTTTATTTTTTTTTAATGACTTTAAGTGATGAGAAGCTTGGCTTTCTGTCTCAGCAAAATGACACCAGCTCTAGCAGTGTAAACTTCTTACAGCAACACGAAGGTGCTGGTTCAGAACAAACTCAGAGCAGTGATGTGGCCTAGTACAGTAATCATTGCTTTATAAATACTTGCAGTAGATAAGAAAGATAAGAGTGTGATTAGGGCACGGTTTCAGCTGCGGTAATCACAGCCATGCCTTCCTCAGCCTTCAGTCCACATGCTGCTTGAATCTGACCGTTTTTAAGCAAAGGATTTTAAATTTCAGAATAAGTCACAGAACTTCAAGCAAAGAAATTTGTTTATTAATTATAGAGCAGTTATGAACAGCATTTGTCAATGCTTTTTTTTAGGAAATTTGTCATCAGACAAGCAGAATGTAATTTAGCCAAATTAGGGAGTTCTTTAATTCTTTCTTGGCACTGAGATTTTTTAAAAAGTATTCTGTGTGTGTATGATGTGCAGGTTTAGAAACTAACTTTCAGGTTGTTGTCTGCTTACAAAGAAGAGAAGCACTTGTGTGCTTTAGTGTGTGAGCAGTTGTGCAATGCACAAGTGAGGAATTGTTCTCCTTTTACTAGCTCATGAAACCTGCCATCATTCCTGTAGTGCAGTTTGGGCCATTATTATGGGTTATGAGGTTATACAGGAAAAACATGTTCTAGATGGTCAAAATAAACGAGGTAGAGTCTTCCAGATTGTTGTAATCTGGTTTTGTATCAATGAAGTAAACACTTGGGTACATCCACTGGGATGAAGATATCATGTCAGGCAGTGTCCCTCTGACAGTTTGTGTTGTAATGACAAAAATGAAGCAATGCTGATGTTATTACGTAACTGCTTTTGTATTGTATGACAACAATAATACCACTTTGCTCTTCTCTTACCTTTTACTAGAGGAACAAACATGCTCCTTGCTGGGCACTTCTGACTGACCCGTGAGTCGAGTGGTTTTAGGTATTAAGAAGTGGGAAAATGGTGGCACAAGAAGTACATGCAAGGTCATATGGATAATCAGTTTCAGAGACATAAACAAAATCTCAGCCTTCTGACTGTCCCACTCTACCCTCTGGGCAACCAGACAGAGGTGGAAAAGTGGCTTGCAGTGTGACTCAATAGCTTTTCCTTCCACTGCCATGCTGGGCAATTACAAATAAATGCCAGTAGGTCATTTCCACTTGAGTCAAACAGGTTTCCAAGGGACTCTAGGTAGGATGTCTTCTGCTGGTGAAGGCTCTTCGATGAATCTTTGCAATGGTTTTGCTTTTAAATATTTGCACAATTTCAGGACTAACTACTTTTCCAAGCCATGACAAATGAGTATAAGGAAGATCTACTCAGGTGTCTCGAATCTTTTCCCAACAGCAGGGCTGAAGGGGGTTTTACTCTGGCATTGGTTCAGAATGCCTGGAATGGGCACAGTGATCAGTATTGTGGAGGCCTTGACCTTGAAGAATGGCTGATGGAAAGAAGTAGCACAGGAAAGGCTTGTGCCTTGGCTCTGGTCCTTGGATGGATGGGTAAGAAGAGGCCTTTGGCAGAGAAGGGTGAAAGGTGACTAATAATGTGAAACTAGGAGGAAACTCATTACAATTATGCAATGTGGCTTTCTTTCTCTGAGAGAAGACACCTTTTGTTAGTTGTCCACTGGCAACTGCTGCTCATGCTGTTTTCTGAATAGAAGTCTAAAACACTTATTTCTCTGCTTGACTTAGGAAGCTTAATTTAGCTTTGCAGCAATGAAAATACAACAGCACCTCATTTCTTTGTTGTCTGTCTGCAGAATTTCTTTTAGATTTACTTTGCCTCTTCCCTTTATTGTTGGTTCTTTCTCTGACTGTTCAGTAGTTCAGCCAAGATTATGAAACTTTTTTCTGCTGTCATGCACTCAGTCCCCATATCTCACTTGTTCCATGGTTTTCTCTGTCCTTGCCACACTTCCAAAGCTTCCATGGAGAATTTTCTTGTGGCAGATCAGGAAATGGTCTGGTCTAATCCTTCTCCACAGGTTTCCCCCCACAGCAGAGCCAGCAGAAGAGAGTTTGCTCTCTGCCTGACCCTGCTGGGTTAGGGCTGGATGTCTTAGCTCAGACCCAAGCCTAACAGTGCTGTGACTGCACTGGCCTTTGTCCTAGACTGGCTGGTGTATGGATGTGTATTTACACCTGCTCTCCCTGGTACAGGGATGTAGCTTCTGGAAGAGCAGTTTGCTGGAGATGATGATTGGAACTGCTGGAGCAAGAGCAGGTGGAACTTAGATTCCATATTAGCATGGTGGCTTTTCCAATGATCTGCAATGAACATTGTTGACCCCATCTGGATCTTGATCTCCTGTTTTATAGATTTTATAGCCAAACCAACATTTTACATTATTGTAAACATGCTCCCAGGAACTGATTCTTATTATAATCTGTAAAATAGTTGTGAAAATGTGGCCTTGCTCTTGAGCAATTCTGCAGTCACCAATCTCCGAGACACTGTATTTCACCCTTGAATAAGATCCTAGACCAGAAAAAGGGTTAGACTGCATACAGATTAACAAATCTGTTGCTAGTATCTCTGGCTACTGCAGCATGACTCACCCATCAGTGCTTGTCAGTGTCTGGCGTGACCTCATTGAAAGCTTCAACATCTCATATGTGAAGGCAGGTTGTAAAATCCAGTGTGGGAATCCTAAATAGGTGGAGAATGAAGTTCTGAGAGTGTGATAATGCATACATCATAAACATCCCCCTAGAAATCAATTATGCCCTCACCAAAAATATTC
Organism: Pipra filicauda; assembly: GCF_003945595.2. Taxonomy (NCBI): domain Eukaryota; kingdom Metazoa; phylum Chordata; class Aves; order Passeriformes; family Pipridae; genus Pipra; species Pipra filicauda. Next base: position 544 of record NW_024104323.1, on the reverse strand, counting down.
TTATAGATTTCTGAGGGTCTCTTGATGCTAAGCCTGCCTTACCTTGCTTCTACTAAAAAAATACCTGTAACTCAAGATAGCAATAGAAATTAATGCTGGTGGGAAAGTTTAAGAGTGGATGGGACAGGTCAGGAAGAAGATGCTCTGTCATTTGCAAGGGCAAGAAAGAGCTGATGGTTCTTTTTTATTTATCAGTTTCTACAGGCTTTTTCTCTTTCTTTTCCTCCTGTGTCAGTACGGGGGGGGGGCTTCTGGTATGGTGCTTGAGGGAGACAGGTGAACAAAGAGCAACAGGGGCTGTAATAAAGGGAGTTTATGAGCAAATTAGTTTGTGATATCTTATATGTGGCTTAGATATGTAGTGTGATGATGAGAGAAAAAGTGGGAGGCAACAGGAGTTTAGAAATCAGATGGTTCTCTTCAGCTGGTGCTTGCTGAGTAAACATGAAGCTTGTGCTCAGTGCCTGTGCCTCCTTCCCCTGGGTTGTCACACACTAGCAGATACAAGCAATGCTGCTCATTCTAAACTGAGCCAGCTGCTGGC